>NC_037669.1:153913718-153917212 GCF_003255815.1 Theropithecus gelada
TTTTTGAGACGGAGTCTCACTCTGTCACCCAGGCTGGAGTGCAGTGGTGCGATCTTGGCTCACTGCAAGCTCCGCCTCCTGGGTTCACGCCATTCTCCTGCCTCAGCCTCCTGAGTAGCTGGGACTACAGGTGCCCGCCACCACGCCCAGCTAATTTTCTGTACTTTTAGTAGAGACGGGGTTTCATCATGTTGGCCAAGATGGTCTCGATCTCCTGACCTCATGATCCACCCGCCTTGGCCTCCGAAGTGCTGGGACTACAGGTGTGAGCCACTGCGCCCGGCTCATGTTTTTTTTTTTTTTTTTTTTTGAGACAGAGTCTTGTTCTGTCGCCCAGGCTGGAGTGCAGTGGCGCGATCTTGAATCAGTGCAGCCTCTGCCTCCTGGATTCAAGCGACTCTCCTGCCTCAGCCTTCCAAGTAGCTGGTACTACAGGCGCATGCCACCACGCCTGGCTAATTTTTGTATTTTTTTTAGTAGAGACGGGGTTTCACCATGTTGGCCAGGCTGGTTTCGAACTCCTGACCTCAAGTGATCCACCCACCTCAGCCTCCCAAAGTGCTGGGATTACAGGTGTGAGCCACCATGCCCAGGCCCCTTCACATCTGACAAGGGCAGCCCACAGTCTAGACTAAGACAGATTGTAATCTTTGTTCTGCAATCAAAAGTAATGAAAATTTGGAGTTTTCAGAAGGTCTGGGGAAAAGTGTCCAGGAAAGTTGGCCCCTAGAAAATAGCAGAAAACTAGGTTTGAGGAGACAGTCACAGAGACAGTCTCCAAGGGTGTGATGAAGAAGGGAAGGATGTCTGACATTCATTTTTAACTTCTGCCCTGATCTGGGCTGCAGAAAACCCCCTTTCTTAAAAGCCCTTGGTGAATGCCTGTTATATACAATAATAGTGGCTTAGCAGACGAAGAAGCCAACCTTACTGTATGCACATGGGGCAAAGGGGAGTGGAGGCCAGGCGGCCAGTGGGCATGGCCCATACCCTGAAATCTTCAGAAATACTGCAAATTAGGAGGGTTTTCATCAATACTTGGGCAATTTTTAAAGAAAATAAATGATACCCTCAGAGAATTTCTATGAGGAGAAGATCCTTTGGAAGAATTAAGAAATACTGGGGGATGCAAGCTCTCCATTTCCACATGTCAGGTGAGAGCCCGACCCAGTATGACTGGACTAGAGAAGAAAGGCCAGAGTGTGGCTGGGATGTCCTCCCATTACAGACATGGAAGAGGAGGCTACAGAGGCGGAGAGTCACACAGACAAGTAGTGGGGCAGAAATTGGAGCAGAGGGTTCCTTCAGGAAGGGAGGACTGAAAGTCCCTGAGTCCCCAGGCTGCCAATTCTGCAGCCCAGCTGGGTGGCCTCAGACCCCTCCCTGCCTGAACACCAGGCACTGCCAGAGGCCCCGCCTGGGGCAAGATTGGCCCCACTTTCTCCTTCCACACAAAGGGGCTCTCCCAGTCCTGCCATCTTTCCTATTTACCCACCCCAACCCTAAATAGAAAAAGTTCTTGTTAAATGCTCTATTAGAATGGTTATGTTGTTGAAGTGCCAAGTGACCTGCTCCTCCTGCTCCCCGCTTTCCATCCCTCCAGCCATCCCCAGTTGGGAGTCCAGAAATAAAACAAAGGCTTTGTTTCTTTATTTTGATTTCCTCCTAAAATCTCAAACATGCAGGAAACACCCACCCAGCCCCAGATTAGTGGATCAGGCAGCTGTCCACTGCGGGGGGGGTGGGATGGGGTCAGTGAGTGGGGGTGGATGGGAAGGCTGTGATGCCAGCTGGCCTTAATTGCTGGGGAGTGCCAGGGCACCTGGCCTCTCCTGGGCTGGACTTCCTCAGCGGGAGTGTGAGACAGACTAGGACTTCCAGCTCTGCCCCAGGAACCTCAACCTGAGGAATGTGGGTGGGGAGGGAAGACTAAGGAGGCATAGCTCATAGAAGTTTTTAAAAATATATGCCCCCAAGGCTTTGGGACAGTGATCCCACCCTCCTTCCATCATCTCTGGTTATAATAAAGCAGACATTGAAAGAAGACCATGATAGACTGGTGAGAGCGGTGTTGGCCAAGAAAGACGGCTTTGCCTGTCTCCTCCTCGAGCCTCCATTTCCAATGGAGTGAAAATATAAAGGGATAAATTTGTGGGTTATCTAAAAAGGGAGAATTTTCAAGAAGACATGTTGAAATTCTAAAGGATTAGGAAAAAAAGCTAAACTGAACTAAAATTAATTTTGCTTTTGAAATGAATACATAACGCTTTTGAGGGGCAAAAATCTGTCACCAACACCCCCCATAAATGGTCAGCTCCTAAAGGGGTAGGGGAGTCTCCTGAATCCACTATACTCCAGAGATCTCCCCACAGATCCACATGTCCACAAATACTTTTACATTTAATCTGTGTACTTGGTATACAGTACGCCAAGTAGTTTCTTTTTAAACCCAAACTTGTCTTTAAAAAGGTATGCCTGTAAGTATAACACATATGTGGATTTCCGTATAATCACATAGGCAGTGGTTGTAGAATATGTTCAACTGCCTTCACTGGTACGGCTTCTACTGCAAGATAAGCCCCAGTAAAGCAGGGCCTTCTGAGGTCTCTCAGCACCCAGCCTTTGCTGGGTTTTGCAGCATCTCCATCAGAATGAGGGAAAAGGATCTGGTGGTGCTATTCTTTTTTATTTTTATTTTTTGAGACAGTCTCTGTGTCGCCAGGCTGAAGCACAGTGGTGCAATCTCGGCTCACTGCAACCTCCGCCTCCTGGGTTCAAGCGATTCTCCTGCCTCGGCCTCTGGAGGAGCTCAGACTACAGATGCCCGCCACCACGCCCAGCTAAGTTTTATATTTTTAGTAGAGACGGGGTTTCACCATGTTGGCCAGGTTGGTCTCGAGCTCCTGACCACAAGTGATCCTCCTGCCTCAGTCTCCCAAAGTGTTGGAATTACAGGCATGAGCCACTGCATCCAGCCTGGTGGTGTTATTCCTTAAGGGCAACTCAGGGAAGGAAAATGTTTCCAGACATTCTCAGCACTTAATGAAGAGGACTTGGGGTCCCCCACGGGTCCCCACTTTCTGTTATGAAACCAGATGAAATCTTGGTCTCCAATAGGAACTGACAAGAATCTGCCCTGGATAAGGAAGCCTTTCCAGAAATTTTTGAATCTTTCTGCACAGCTTTAAAAAGTAGTGCTTTGGGCCGGGCGCGGTGGCTCAAGCCTGTAATCCCAGCACTTTGGGAGGCCGAGACGGGCGGATCACGAGGTCAGGAGATCGAGACCATCCTGGCTAACACGGTGAAACTCCGTCTCTACTAAAAAATACAAAAAACTAGCCGGGCGCGGTGGCGGGCGCCTGTAGTCCCAACTACTCGGGAGGCTGAGGCAGGAGAATGGCGTGAACCCGGGAGGCGGAGCTTGCAGTGAGCTGAGATCCAGCCACTGCACTCCAGCCTGGGCGGCAGAGCGAGACTCCGTCTCAAAAAAAAAA
>NC_037669.1:153917306-153960426 GCF_003255815.1 Theropithecus gelada
AAAAAAAAAAAAAAAAAAAAAAAAAAAAAGTAGTGCTTTACTCACTGTTCTAACTCATGGCAAACTACATGCAAACAGGATAACATCAGGCGTCAGCTCAGCAGTCAGTCGGTGGGTGGAAAGGAGAAGGCTGCAAACAGTTGGGTGAGAAGCTGCGTCCTGTCGTCATGGACAGCTTCTATCTGCAGCTGCAGGGCTGGCTCTGCCGCCTTGCTCCTGCTTGGCAGAGAGAAGGACCCAGTACCCGGTACCTGTTTTTTTCTGTGAAAGCTACAGGAAGGCAAAACTGTGAAGTTATGGATTAGAAAGTAAGCCATCATACTTTAGTTTCCTTCTCTTAAAGTAATCCTATACTTTAGAATATAAAATGTATTTTGTGTCCAGGTGTGGGGGCTCATGCCTATAATCCAGCACTTTGGGAGGCTGAGGTGGGAGGATCGCTTGAGGCCAGGAGTTCGAGATGAGCCTGAACAACAAAGGGAGATCCCATTTCTACAAAAACAATTTTAAAAAATTAGATGGGCACGGTGGCACACACCTATAGTCTCAGCTACTCAGGAGGCTGAGGCAGGAGGATGGCTTGAGCCCAGGAGTTTGAGGCTGTGATAAGCTATGATTGCTCCACTGCACTCCAACCTAAGGAACAGAGTGAGACCTCACTGCTAACAACACCAACAAAAAGTATAAAAAGAGAATTATGTTTTCTCTATCTTCCAAATATACAAACCTACCATTAATATTACGGTTCAGTTTAGGCAGCTATGACTAAACCATGCTCTGCAGCCTGGCTAAACCCACAACAGTCAAGGCAGGTGTTTGTGAGGGTAGATGAACTTCTCTGAAAAAGGCCACAGCCAAAAAAACACACACTCTCCCCAGAGTGGCTTCTCCCCAGTGTGGTCAGAAGCAGCAAAAGGCTCTTCAGTCAACAACTTCCAGGGAGGCCCACTGGCATCAACTGAGGACATGAAGCCCCCAGAGAGAACCAATACAGGAAAACTCAGGAGCAAGACTCCCAAAAGCCCATTGCAGGCTGAGGATGGGCCCAAACCAGCCAGGGCAAAGGATGAGCGGTCTGGCTTTAAGTCCAGCCCTACTGTGAAAAGGATCAAGTACAGACAAAATGGTCACATCTGTTCATTTTGGGTAACAGGTACATGGTATTTGTTATACTATCCTTTACGTTTTCCTTTTTCAAAATTAAAAAAATAAAGTACACAAATGATTTAGGGGTTCATTTGTGACTATGAGATTAGTATCAGTCAGGGAAGACTCCTGCCAGCTAGGCACCCACTGCCTCTCTTGCCAGCCAGCGTCTTCTGCAGCTCCGCTGCCTCACCGCATCGTTGTGCACAGGCTGCTCCATCCCCGCTCCTCATGAGGCCTTTACCCACTGCACTGATTATGTAGAGCCACACCTCCATGGGATAGGTCCCCTAAGCACCAGGAGAGAAGGGATCATGACATTTTTGGTCATCCACTGCTGGGAACAGCACGGTCTAACAGAAGGAGCGTGCGCTTCAGGAAGAGACAGACCACGGTCAGATTCCTTCCTGACTCTGCTTCTCTCAGGTTATGACTGCAGGTGACCTACTTAACCTCCTTGAGCCTCGGCTTCCACATCTATAAAAGGTTAACTGCATCTAACAAAATCGCTGTGAGGCTTAGAGATAGCGAATATAAAGTATATATTACAGGGTCCAGCCCACAAGTCTTTGCTGAATGAAAGATGGATGGAGAGATGGATCAATTAATGGATGGGTGGGTGGGTGGGTGGATGGGTGGGTGGCTGGAAGGATGGAGGGAAGAAAGGACAGACATACAGAGGGGCTGTTTTTAAACCATGACATTTGAAGAACAGTTGAAGGAAGTAAAGCTGCTCATGCTGGAGAAAAGCAGGACTGTCAAAGGTTCATGTGGGACAGGTTAAGGAAGAAGGGAAAGAACTTCTCAAGAATGAGAGAATCCCCAAAAGCAGTGGACTGATTCAAAGGGTAGCAAACATTGTGTCTCTAGAAGGGTCCCCCTAATGGGCTGTCACCCCTAATGGGCTATCAAGGAGGGAAGGACTCCCCTTGTTGAAAGTTTCTCAGCCTTTCCTCAAGGGCTCACTTTCCCATTTGGGCCATATTTGTCTACTATTGCACTATAGCTAGCTTAATCTGAAAACCACCATACTTTAAAATTTTTTATCATTTTTTTTACTTAAAATACTTCTTTAGCCTTAATCTGAGCAAAATATCCATTAAAAAAAAACCCCAGTTTGTTGTGATGCCTGTATTTGCATAATACATGGAAATAAACCAGTATATAACTATCAAAATGACAGATCATCTTCCTCGCCACTATGAGAAATGTACTCTACTGGGTGTGACTTGACTTAATACACTCAGGGGGCTCCTTCTGGGTCTAGGATTCTGTCCTCTGAAGGTTGCTTGAATCCTGGTAATGCTCTTCATTCTTCCGGCCCTTTCTGGCCTCCCAAGCGTATTTTCATGTGTATATTTTATCTAATCCCTATGACAACACTGAGGGCTGGGCAGAGAAGTCACAGATGGAGCCTGGGCCCAGGCAGCACAGGACCCAAACATGGCCCTATAGATGGTCACAGAGGCCAGAACCAGAGCTCCCAACTCTCCACCCACCCTCCTTTGTTTGGCCATTACAAGCTGCACAGCCAAATTCATTCTTGGTGCTCTCCAAAATCTTACTAGCAATACAACCCATATGTAAATCATATTGTTTTATCCATCAAGGTAGCCTGATGCCAGGACTATACCCCTCTGAGACTCAGAAAATCACCTCAGCCATGATGACCCACATTGTCATGCAGCGGGCCCCACCTAGTGAAGTTACCAAGAATATGAAGGACAATGATAGGGACATTAAGAAGCAAAATACAAAAAATACATTTTTATATGTAATATATAGCCAAAAAATCAAATAATATGAATTGGGATAGAATATAACAAATATTTTTTAATATAACAACAAGAAAAAGAAGCAAAATACACATTGCTGCTTCATGACTCCTACAAGAGGAAGGCCTGCAGAAAGCTGTCTGAGATCATGCTGGCCAGCTTAATGGCCCTAGGGGCTCAGTGTTGGGAGCCAGGACAAGGAGGGCCAAGGTGGAGTCTCTGGGAATAGGTAGAACCAACTGCATCACACACGTAGCGGGAATGCTACCTAGAGAACAACAGGTGGTGCACCATTGAAAGTGTGGTGACTGCAACGTGGTCTCCACCTCAGCCTGAACCTCATCACCCCTGCTGAAGCACGAGGCAGCACCAGCACTGCCCTCTTGGTCAGACCCACCGACTGACTGCACAGACTTCAACTCACAGGCTAGGCAATGAGAACTGTCCCACTTTGTTTGTACTCTTGACCCCCATCTCTGCCCTCTCAGACTGCACTGGCGCGGCATGCTGACTTGGCTGCACAATGGGCTTACAGAATAGGTCTGCCATGAACATTAGAGAAGTCATGTGCCTTTAGACCAGAGACGGCTAAGCTGGGATCCGGGGCTGGTTTTCAGAGATCCATGAATCCCCTGAATTATATGTCCAGCTTTGTACATCAACGTTCCCCGGGCTTCTCATCAGCATATTAAAAAGACTATGACTCAAGAAGACAAAAGCTATTACCCTGAACCCCAGACCCTCAGTCTTTGTGGCTACCTGTCCCACGCAGGAATTGCTGGAAATGGTACTGATATCCCATTCCTGTGTACAGAGACCTTACAAGAGCAGAGAGCATCTTGGGGAGATCTGAGCTCTGCTTAATCTTACTGTTATTTGGGTTTTGTTACTTGTTGCCAAAAGCATCCCCATTGATTCAGTACTACAGGGCTCAGAGGCACGATCTAAGACTTATCAGGGCTGGCAGGGACTCAGAGTCCAGCAACAAAATTCCTCTTAAAGCTTGAATTCTCTGCTCAGTCCCTAGACAATAGGTACTTGCCAGGTGTCCCAGGTCTCAGGGAACTCCTCCAGCTCCTTTCTTTTTCCCATCTCCAGATAAAGGTGACTGTACCTTCTATGTCTGCCCAGGGCCTGGCAGGTACAGAGCCTCTGGAACTCAATGCACATCCTCTGGACACTTGAGAACATTCCAGCATTGCACAAAAATGCATTCCCATTCAGTTCACATAAGTATGCTTGTACAAACTACACAACGCTCATGAGCAGCTATGTTTTTCAATTGCTTTCAGGGAGACACACTCTGTTTGGGGGCATTTCATTGGCAGAACAGATTACAATGATTAAATCAGATGTGAAATATATTATGGAAGCCACATTTCCTGAGAACTCACTAGGTCCAGGAGGCTGGTCAACATGTGATTCTGACTGAGGTTAGGACCAGTCATCCCAGGAGCCTAATTTATCAGAGGCCAATAGTCATTCCTTGTTCCAGGTGGTCACTAGAGCTCAGGAACCAAATCGACCCCAAGGGTAACTGACTTGTCACTTTTTTTTTTTTTTCTTTTTTTGAGATAGAGTCTTGTTCTGTCACCCAGGCTGGAGTGCAGTGGCGTGATCATGGCTCACTGCAACCTCTGCCTTCTGGGCTTAAGCAATCCTCCTGCCTCAGCCTCCCGAGTAGTTAAGACTACAGGCGCATGCCCCCACGCCCAGCTAATTTTTGTAGAGACAGAGTTTTACCATGTTGCCCTGGCTGGACTTGTCACTTTATAAGTAGCTCAGACGAACTGAGTGTGAAATACCAGTGGCTAGAGCTAATAATAACATAAAAAAACCTGTCACAAAATGTCTTATGTAGGTGAAAAGAGAGGTATAAATTAGCAACTGTCTTATAAGGAGCGAAGCTGACAGCCCTGGAGACAATCACTTGCCTCACCAGAGGGCCTTGAGTACCGCCTACCCTCTCCCCCGCACCGACCCCCCCCAACTTTAGGAAATGCCGAGGTCACATCTGGGGGGTCAGTTTCCACCAGAGCACGAGGCTTGCCCAACACCTCCCTCCCCAGAGGCTGGCAGACCTCAAAAACCCCACAGCATGAAAGCCCCATGTCTCCCACACCGGCAGAAAAAGGACAAATTACACCATAAACTACACAGAGAAGCTAACTGGCGGCTGGGCAGTGCGAACAGACCTAAGGGTGAAAACCATTGCCCGAAACATTTTCAGCCCCAGTCAGCAGGGACATGTGATTTACAGGAAATTAGGAGGTTTACAAAATGTTAGCAGCTCAAGTTTCTTCCCCAGGAAAAGAAGCAGGAGAAGCTCTAAGAACTGTATCCGAGAAAGTGCTTTGTTCACTGCTAAGCTTCTGACACGAGTCAGTTATTAATACCCACAGCTCACTGCCTCACACTTCAACCCACCAATGAATGTCTATAGTGAATAATTATAAAACAATATATTACAAAACTCTAACACAGGCTGCACCAGAGCCTTCCCAAACCCAGACAGCCACGTGGCCAAAAGCATGGACTTAAGATATCATCTTGGGCAAGCTGTTGGCTCTTTTTCACCCCAGTTCCCTCATCCTTTATAATAAACAAAATCTTTCTGGAGGTGTCTTGTCAAATGATGAGCACATCCACTTCAAGTGCCGGTCTTTGTAAGTCCTGTTGGTTGTTGTTTTTACAGTGGAGTTTCAGAGCTCTTAAAGTCATATCTCCATCTTACTCCTGCTGCCAGACAAACCTCTGAAGCCACGATTCCGAGCCGTGTCAGCCACCCTCTCTGGTCAGGTCCAGGACAGAGTGAGTCCTGGAGGAGCAAGGCCAGGGAGGTTCCATACCATCACGGGCCACTGGGGAGTAGGGGCAATGGCAGAGCTCTATGATCAAGGCCCCAGTGGCCTTGACGGACTTTGTTCACCTCTCCAGACTCCGCTTTGCCCCAGGCCAGAACAGACCTCAGCTCTAGCCAGAGTCTAACTGGGTGTCCTGTGTCCATGCTGCGGTCAGACATCATCTCCTCTAGGGGGCCTTCTCTCACCTCCCACTCTGGAGTAGGGACCCCCAGGGGCTCCCACAACCCCTGGGCTTACCGGATCTCAGCACTTACCACACTGGCTTGTCACTTTGTGCTCTTGTCTTCCCCGCAGGGCAGGATTGGCACCGTGTCTGATGCCCCAGCCAGGTTAGTTCAATGCATGAGCCCAGGCCCTAGTTGTGACCACAGCTCCAGCTCCCCAAACCTCCGGGAGCAGTGAAGGGTTGTTTATGAAGCAGTCTGCGTTTTATTATTCAGATGAATTTGTCAACTCCCTGGCGGATCCCTCCCCTCTTTAACGCCATCTTAAGGCGAGGGGGAGGGGGTAGATAAAGAGCCCCCCGCCCACTCCCCCGCCCCTTCATGCCACCCATCTACCCACCGGGTTCTCACCCAGGCAGCCAAGGAACCCAAGTGTGATTACCATGAAAGGGTCTCTTTGAGCGGCGCGCAGGCCCTCCCCACTGGGGTCTTGGTCGTGGCCGATTTCCCGAACGCACACCGTTACGCGGGAGCGCGCGATGGGGGCAAAACGCCACGCACAGCCGGTCCCAGGGCGCACCCCGCGAGCGGAGAGCGCGGCCGAGCCCGGAGGGCGGCCACACCTCCCGCCCCGGAACAAAGCGACGGCCGGGGAGAGAGGCGGCGCGGCCGGGCCCCCTCCCCTCCAAGGCCTCCCGACCACTCACCGCGAGCTCCAGCCCCAGCTCGGCTACGGCACTCAGGCCGCCTCCTCCTAGCTTGCGCCGGTGAGGAGGCAGCGCCGCGCCCGCCGGGCCCCGCGGCCGCCGGACTGACGGCTCCCCGCCAGCCGGCCACTCCGGTCCGTCCCCGCCCCGGCGCCTCCTTAAAGCGACCGCGCCGCCAGCGTGCGCCCCGAGCGCCTAGCGCGCCGCGCATTCCTTATATTGCCACAGCGCCTGCTAAAAATAGAGCGCCGCGGCGGGCGCGCCAGTGGGGAGCCCGGGCCGGGTGCCTGGACCCGGTCGCCCCCCCGTGCACCCAGGCCCCCAGAACGCGCGCCCGCGAAGTCTAGCCCACCCGCGCCGAGTCCCCTGGGCCCGGCACCGCGCGCTAGAACGCCAGGGGCTGGGGTCGGCGCCGCCGCCTCTCCCACGGCCCAGCGCACTTACCCGGGTCGGATCCGTGGCGCCCGGGAGCTGGCTTTAATGTGGACGCCAAATGGGAATTCGACCCGGCCTCTTTAAGAGCCTCTGCGCTCCAACCTTTAAATCTCCGCTCCGGCCGGGCCAACTTCTGAGCCTACGGACGCCTCCCCAGTCCTAGACGAACATCCGCCGCCACCTTAGCCGCATTCCCTTCGAATCCTGAGACGTCTTTCTTCCTTATCCTGCCCCAGCGCCTCTCCCCGCAGGCCTTCTTGGTGCACCGTTCCAGGGCCCAAACTTCGTTGGGATGGATGCGACGGGGACAGGCGACACTCGCGCACCATTTCATTGTTTCAGTTCCGCTAACTCCTCTCCAGCGGCGTCATTTTCCCCACGTTAAAAAAAATAAAGATATAATTCAACACCATAAAATTCCACCTTTTGAAGTGTACAATTCAAGCCGGGTGCGGTGGCTCACGCCTGTAATCCTAACACTTTGGGAGGTCGAGGCGGGTGAATCGCCTGAGGTCAGGAGTTCAAGACCAGCCTGGGCAACATGGTGAAACCCCGTCTCTACTAAAAATACAAAAATCAACCCGGCACGGCGGCACGTGCTTGTAATCCCAGCTACTCGGGAGGCTAAGGCAGGAGAATCACGTGAGCCCGGGAGGCAGAGGTTGTAGTAAGCTGAGATTGCGCCACTGCACTCTAGCCTGGGCAACAAAGTGAGCAGCTGTCTTAAAAAAAAAAAAAGAAAGAAAGAAAAGAAAAGAAATAAGAAAGAAAAAGTGTACAATTCAGTGGTGTTTAGCATATTCACAAAGTTTTGCAACCATCAGCATGAGCTAATTCCAGAACATTTTCACCACTTCCCACTCCCCCGCCCCTGCCGCCACAGAAAGAATGAAAGAACTACCTATTAGCAGTCATTCCTCATTCACCCCTTCCCCCCGCCCCCGCCGGGAACCACTAATCTACTTTCAATCTCTATGGATTTCCCTATTCAGGACATTTTCTATACATGGAATCATACAACATGTGGCCTTTTGTGACTAGCTTAGCTTCTTTCAGTAAACAATGTTTAATGATCTATTCATGTTGTAACATGTAGCAGTACTTCATTCCTTTTCATAACTGAATAATATTTCACTGTATATCTATACCTTTTGTTTATCCCTGCATCACTTGATGGATATTTAGGTTTCTACTTTGAGGCTACTGTGAATAAAGCTGCTATGAATATTCATGTACAAGTCTTTGTATGAACATATGTTTTTCTTTCTCTTGGGTGTATACCTAAGAGTGGAATTGCTGGATCATATGTTAACTCTATGTTTAACTTTTGGGGGAACTGCCAAACTGTTTTCCAAAGTAGCTGCACCATTTTACATTCCCATCAACAACATATGAGGGTTCCAATATCTCCACATCCTTGCAAACACTTGTAATTTGTGTGTCTTTTTTTATTATAGCCATCCTATTGGGGGCAAAGTGGCATCTCATTGTGATTTTGATTGTCAGCATCATTTCTGAGGACATTCTTTTTGTGGGT
Source organism: Theropithecus gelada (assembly GCF_003255815.1). NCBI lineage: Eukaryota > Metazoa > Chordata > Mammalia > Primates > Cercopithecidae > Theropithecus > Theropithecus gelada. The sequence goes on from NC_037669.1 coordinate 153,925,935, forward strand.
GGACCTCAATGACTTAGAACCAGCTTTACATGTCCAGGGAAACTTGGACACTCCCTTCTCAGGTTTGCCCCAGGCCTAAGGGAGCCTCACAGCGCTGCTGGCTCTGCTTGCCATGCTGAGGCTCTCAATCTCATGCAGGCTTCCGCTGGCATCCCAGCCACCCATGCAGCCATTTGGTGAGAGTTGCTGTGCACCCCCTGTACCTCCACTCCCACCTGCTGCTCCAAAGACCCTGTAGACCCCAAAAGTCCCCTGGGAAGGGGACAGCAGGTTGGGTGCCATCAACAGTATGTCTCCTTGGCAGTAGGTAGTAAAAGACCTAGTTGGGGAGAAGGCTTGAGGGACAGTAGTTTACTTCGACTGGCTGGATCTTGCCCTGGAAACTGACTCCCTCGATCCCTTCCATTTACCATAGAACTTGGGAAGGCAGGCAGGGATCTGTACATCCTGGTGGTCTGTCAGCCCCTCGTCGGCTCCCCATGTAAGACATATCTTCTCTTGGGCCCTGACTGGCACAGGACCCTGACCATGCCCTCAGCTTGAGCTGAGCCAACATCTACACAAGAGTCAAAGAGATGTGTTTGTACTGCTTTCATACATGTATCTGTAATAATACCTCTTCTCAGAAATGGAACTTAAACAGCTAATAGTCATACCCAGGTACCTGGGATTCTTTTCTTTTTTTTTCTTTGTTTGTTTGTTTTTTTTTTTTTTTTTGAGACAGTCTCGCTCTGTCACTCAGGCTCTAATGCAGTGGCACGATCATAGCATCATAGCTCACTGAAGCCTCGACCTCCCGGGCTCAAGAGATCTTCTTGCCTCAGCCTCCTGAGTAGCTGGGACTATAGGTGTGCACCACCATGCCTGGCTACTTTTTGTACTTTTTGTAGAGATGGGATATCACCATATTGCCGAGGCTGATCTCGAACTCCTGGGACTCAAGCAATCCACCTACCTGGGGCTCCCAAAGTGCTGGGATTACAAGTGTGAGACACTGCGCTTGACCTACCTGGGATTGCCTAATGGTGAGATTAAATCTTGCAGATTGTGATTGCGGATGGGCTGTTCCATTTGAGCTGCCTCCTTTGCTCTTTGAACCTTGAAATACAGTTGTGGCTCAGTTGCTGGCAAATGGGGGCTTAGAGAACAGAGCCACTGAACAGAAAAGCTTCATTCATCCAGTAAACACTGCCAGAGCATCTACCGAGAACCGGGCATTGGGACAGAGACCTGCCTTCAAACAAGCTGAATGCCAGCTGAGGAGCAAGAGGTGTGGGAGAGAGAAGCACAGGGCCTATGGGAGACCAGAGGAAGGGCACCTAACCCAGTATGGGGAGGAGGCAAGTACCAAGGGAAGGACCTCTCTGAGAGCTGATGACTGAGCCACATCTGGAAGGACAAATAACAATTAGCTAGGGCTGAGTGTGGTGGCTCACACCTGTAACCCCAGCACTTTGGGAGGCCAAGTGGGCAGATCACAAGGTCAGGAGTTCAAGTCCAGCCTGGCCAATATGGTGAAACCTCATGTCTACTAAAAATACAAAAATTAGCCAGGTGTGGTGGCAGGTGCCTGTACTCCCAGCTACTAGGGAGACTGAGGCAGGAGAATCGCTTGAACCTGGGAGGTGAAGGTTGCAGTGAGCTGAGATCACACCACTGCACTCCAGCCTGGGGGACAGAGTGAAATTCCATCTCAAAAAAAAAAAAAAAAGGCTGAGAAGGGAAGGAGAAAACCTTATATGCTGAAGCATGATTGAGCAGAAATCTTTCCAAAGTCTCTGGCAGATGTGCCTGGCTGATCAGGTGTATTTGAGGCATGGCAGAAGGCCAGACTCCTAGCCAAAAACCCAGGCAGGGCTCGGGCCCAAATTTAATCCACAGAGGTCCAAGGTCAGTCACAGGGCCAGGAGCCAATTTCTGGCTGAAGTCGGAGCCACTGTACTGACCCAGAGCAGGACAAAGCAAACACACTTCATCTACTGCAACATGTCCTGCACTTGTCTCTCTGCCCTGAGGCTTGCTGACTGCCATGCCTCAGAGCTGATCCAAACTGGTGCCTAGTTCAGCAGCAAACGTGGGGGCCTTGGACCGTGGGGCTGGAAGTCAACCAGGTCACAATGGCCCAGCCTTCCTCTAGAACTCCCAGCTTCAGGCCAGGCTTGGTGGCTCACACCTGTAATCCCGGCACTTTGGGAGGCCGAGGCAGGTGGATCACCTGAGATCAGGAGTTTGAGACCAGCCTGACCAACATGGTGAAACCCTGTCCCTACTAAAAATACAAAATTAGCCGGGCGTGGTGGCACATGCCTGTAATCCCAGCTACTTGGGAGGCTGAGGCAGGAGAATCACTTGAACCCAGGAGGCAGAGGTTGCAGTGGGCCAAGATCACGCCATTGCACTCCAGCCTGGGCAATAAGAGTGAAACTCTGTCTCAAAAACAAACAAACAAATGAACAAACAACAACAACAAAACTCCCAGCTTCAGTGTATTCCCTAAAGGTAAAATAAGCTGTGAGTTTCTGAGCACTCACAGTGTGCCTGACATGAGACATAGTGATGGGTCTGCCCGCCTCCCAGTGACCCTGTGCTGAAGGTCATCTGAGCCCTGTCTTAGATATAAGGAGACTGTGAGCCCAATCCCACACAGCCGGTAAACTAAGAGTCAGGCTTTTCTGACCACAAAGCCTACACTCTTCTCCCATGCCAGGTGGCCTTGATGGACAAGTATGTGTTTGGTGTTGGTGGAGCAGGGATAAGGTGAATAGGAGATGAGTGCTCATTCTAGTTACTGGGCCTGTGGCTGGAATTAGATCTTTTGGTGACCCTGAAGCACCAACCATGGGCTAGCAAAAGAACCTTGCCTCCACCACCCATGCTTATTCATCCCCTCAGCTGACCCTTCTTCTGTGCCAAGTACAAGGCCTTTCTTCCCCTGGGCTGCCCATGATGTAATGCCAAGAACTTATACTCTGCTTTCGGAGTTTTCATGGACTTTACCAATCCAGGCCCAATTACTTCTCATCTTTGCCCCTCCCTGCTACCCTGCTGTGATTTGAATGTCTCCTCCAAAACTCATGTTGAAATTAATTGCTAGAGGTGGAGCCTTTCAGAGGTGATTAATGCCATTTTGTGGGAATGGGTAGTATCACAGGGAGTGGGTTCCTAACAGAAAAGATGAGTTTGGTCCAATTTTCTCTCTGTCTCACACTAGCTTCTGCCTTCTGCCATGGGAGGGCCCTCACCAGATGCCAGTGCCATGCTCTTCAACTCCCCAGCCTCCAGAATTGTGAGCCAAATAAATCTCTTTTCTTTGTAAATTACTCAGTCTGTGTTACTGTGTTATAGCAGCAGAGGGGTATGGACTAAAACATAGCCTTCCACAGCTACCACCTCCTTCAGCCTCATTAGGAGCTAAGCCTCATAAACTTTTCTTCTCTGATACTTATAGTTCATTCCTCACATGGGCTTGCTCTTGCTATCTGGGGCCAGAAGAAAAGCTTCCAAACAATCTCCTTCCCATTAACGGCTAAACTTCTCCAAAAGTTGTCCAGACTCAGCTAATGTGTTGGTTTCTGATAATGTTTGTTTTTCTCCCCTTAGCTCTTATTCTGTTCAAGTCCAGCGGCTTTTAAACATTGTGGGCTCAATCCATAGGAAGAAATAGGTGTTACACTGCAAACCAGAACACACACACACACACAAACACACATATGAAACAAAAGTTAATGCTAGCGTGACCTACTAAATCAATGTTTTGCCCCATTAATGGATTGTAACCTACAGTTTGAAAAACGTTGTTCCATTTTTTTGATACCCAGAGCCTCAGGATAGTGATAGTGCAGCAGAAATTTGTCAAGAAAAAAAAAAAAAAGTCAACTCTAAAATATTGAAACACACGCTAGAGACAACAGTTTAAAAAGAAAAGTTTTGAGTTTCAAAAGCCTAGGCGATTTCCTCTTCTAGGTAGGATTTAGTAGGTGTGGCAGGCTAACACTCCTACTGCAACAAAACGAGATGAGGCTCCCCAGCTGTTCCCTCATCCCCAGGGCATCTGTCAGTTTGGGGCACTCGCTAATGATCAAGTTTGCCTAGCAGGAGGACCTGTAATGGAGGAAAGGGAAACCAGCAAAGCTTTTAGTGGCCACAGGTGCTAGAATGACAAATTAGAACATGGGAGCTTTAAATACAAAACCATTTTTCTGCACCTGACATTTGCTGAGTTCTGCACCTGGGAATGCATCTAAAAGCAGAATAGGGCCAGATGCAGTGGACCATGCTTATAATCCCAGCACTTTGGGAGGCCAGGGTGGGAGGATCACTTGTGCCCAGGAGTTCAAGACCAACCTGGGCAACACAAGGAGACTCCATCTCTACAAAGAAAAAATAAAACTTAGCCAGACGTAGTGGTGCGCACCTGTGGTCCTAGCTACTCGGGAGGCTGACATGAAAGAATCACTTGAGCTGGGGAGGTCAAGGCTGCAGTGAGCTCTGATTGCGCCACTGCACTCCAGCCTGGCCAACAGAGCAAGACCCTATTTCAAAAAAAAAAAAAAAGGTTGAAATATTCTATAGTCCTACAGTGCTTAGAAAATGAACGTTTCCCAAGAAGGAAGGGCCTTCCCCAAACACAGAGCCAGTTCCCACCTCAAGACATTGGCCAGATCTTGAAGCTCCATGGAGACAGTCTGGAAGCTGGACTGGGAACCTCTGAAAAGCAGAGCTGAATCTCCATAGTCTTTCATGGCTGAGGATCCAGAAACCCGGCAAGGCACTCACCCAAAATCCACATGTCAGGTATAGGGGCAAACCAGAGATGGACTTGAGATAGATAGATTCCAAAAACCAAAACCCAGTCTCAACCCACTTCAGTCCTTCACTGGACTGATGCGATCATTCCTTACGCCCATCTGCTTAACAGAAGAAAGAGGGAACACTGTGTGGCAAATTATATCATCTGGAGTCTCTATGCCTCTTATATATAATGTCTACATATAGTAAAAAATAAGTAGACTTGTGAAGAGGCATGAAAATATCATTGATAAGCAAGAGAAAAAAACAGACAATAGAAGAAGACACACAGATCATCCAGATGTTGTGGTTGGTAGACAAAGGCTTTAAAATAATTGCCTGTGGAGGAACTGGAGCTCTCACACATTGCAGGTAGAAGTATAAATTGGTATAGCCATGTATTGGTCAGGGTTTACTCAGGATACAGAAACCACACAATAATTTGGACAAGGAAATTTTAATATAAAAAAGTACTGTGTGTAAGAGGGGATTACCTAGTAAAGGGAAAAGAAAACGCTAAAGAATACAATTACAGCAGACGTAAGGGACAGCCTCTAGGGCTGAGGCAGAGCACCCCAGGAAGGAAGGACCTGGATGAGGTCCTCATCTTCACATTCTACCACCAGGCTAAGATCCACACCTTGCCGAAGATGGTGATGGATGATGGAGAGGTTCATTGCAGTTCTATGCAGATGCGATTCTGTATGAATCTACAATGGTAGGTACATGTCATTATACATTTGTCAAAACCCATAGAACTCCACAACACCAAGAGTGAACCTTAATATAAATTATTGACTTTGGGTGATTATGATGTGTCAATGTAAACTCAAATATAACATTCTCAAGGAAGACGTTGATAACCCAGGAGGCTATGCATGTATGTGGGCAGGAGGTATATAGAAAATCTCTGCACCTTCCTCTCAATTTTGCTCTTAAAACTGCTCTAAGGCCGGGCGCGGTGGCTCAAGCCTGTAATCCCAGCACTTTGGGAGGCCGAGACGGGTGGATCACAAGGTCAGGAGATCGAGACCATCCTGGCTAACACGGTGAAACCCCTTCTCTACTAAAAAAATACAATACAAAACAAAACAAAACAAAAAACTGCTCTTAAAAATTGGGGGAAAAAAAAAGGCCGGACACGGTGGTTCATGCCTGTAATCCCAGGACTTTGGGAAGTCAAGGTGAGTGGATCACCTGAGGTCAGGAACTCAAGATTAGCCTGGCCAACATGGTGAAACGCCGTCTCTACTAAAAATACAAAAAAAAAATTACTACTAAAAATACAAAAAAAAAATTAGCTGGGTGTGGTGGCACATGCCTGCAATCCCAGCTACTCAGGAAGCTGAGGCAGGAGAATCACTTAAACCAGGGAGGCAGAGGTTGCAGTGAGCCGAGGTCACGCCACTGTACTCCAGCCTGGGCAACAAAGTGAAACTCCATCTTAAAAAAAAAAAAAAAAAAAAAGCCAGAAGATCCTATGGATCTTACAGTTAGCCTGGAAAGAATTGTAGTAGCCATCTGCAAGGAGTGACAGCCTGATACCACCAGACTTGTACATCCCTGCAGATGCCAGAGTAGACAAGTAATCCTCCCACTGTGCACTGGCATTAGGTATATAACTGCAAGGTAACTCCAACAAAAGGGTGTGTTGGGGGTGGGTGGTGAGAAACAGTAATTAATCGAGAAATTTCTGAATTTACTGATAGGAAATGGAACTGGCCACGGCTTAATTTGGGAAACCAGGTGGAATGAGAGGTTTTTTGTTTGTTTGTTTTTGTTTTTCCTGTCATCCAGGCTGGAGTGCAGGGGCGTGATCTCAGCTCACTGCAGCCTCCATCTCCCGGGTTCAAGAGAGTCTCTTGCCTCAGCCTCCCAAGTAGCTGGGATTACAGGTGTGTGCCACAACGCCTGGCTAATTTTTGTATTTTTAGTAGAGACAGGTTTTCACCATGTTAGCCAGACTGGTCTTGAACTCCTGGCCTCAAGCTATCCACCCGCCTCGGCCTCCCAAAGTGCTGGGATTACAGGCGTGAGCCGCAGTGCATGGCTGAGAGTTTCAAATAATGTTTAAGCTGAATAGCATTGTTTGAGGTGGTAGATTTAGAAACAATCTTGATGTTTATCACTGGGAAGTGGATAGGGAAGATGTGGTGAGTGCTTGCCATGAAGTACCAGGCAGCACCTGGACCAAATGTTCACACATAGCAACATGTACGGATCTTAAAAACACTGGGATGGCTGAAAAAGAAAGAGAATGAGAAATAAAGTGTATAACACAATAACCCCTATGTACATTTTACATACAACACATACAACAAAAAATATTTTGCAAATATATATACAAACAAGGAAATACCTATTAGAAACATTAGAAGGTTTTCCTGTGGGGCATTAGTGCAGAATAAGAGTAGGAAAGGGGATTGTCTTAGCTTGGGTTCCTTAGAAAACGGCCTGTGCAAAGCGCATAGACTAACACTTTATTGGAGGAAGGTACAATCCCAGGACAGCAAAAGTGAGAGGAAAAGGGAGGTGAGGCAGGAAAGGTGGGGAAGCAAATGAAAAATGGCGCACTAACTAGGTTGACCATAACCTTATCAAAAAATGCGTCCTTTTGGTCTGTCATGCAAGACATCTGAAACCACTGAGCACTGCAGTAGTTTCATTAGGGAGAGGAGTTTATCTCTTTCCTGTCTTATGTCTCTCACAGGTCAAAGTCCTTCCCAGGATGCACTCACTCCACTTCCAGGTTGTATCATTAGCTTCTCCAGGCAGCCACAGAGGGACCCAGATCCTGTGCGGTGGTGCTTCGCCCGCCTTAGGAGGTGGTGGGAATGCCCAGACGTTCATGGGTTTGATCAGCCAAGGCTTGTGGCAAGATCTGCTGCAACTCCTGCTTCAGCAAGAACAATGGAGGCCCTGCCAGGGCTGGGATCTCATCCTAGTGAAGGCTGGGACAGCTGGTGGTGTTAGGCGATGAGGCGTTGGTAGTAGCAGCTGTGGCTCAGTTGCATAAGTGGTTCAAGCCCTGGGGAGCAGATGGGCCCAATAAATTGGGTCTGAAACAATGCCTTTGCATGGATTCCATGCATAATTCTGCCCAAGGTCACGGAGTGATCAGGGCAGACTTCCAGTACAGTATGTTCATTCCCCTGAAGCCGCAGGCTAAACCTGCATGTGGGCTAAGGTCCTAATTCTCAGACATCTTTGTCCAGATCCTACTCATGACTAGGCTCGGTTTTTCTCCCCGTGTCTGTTCTCAGGAGCAAGTCTTCTCTAGAATTGTATAACTTCGCCCTTCATGCTGGGAAATAAAGTTGAAAAGGGAAGAGGACCCAGGCCCAGCCACTAAAGTGGACGCATATTCTAATACGGCTACTATGTTTGGAGTATTAATAAACTGGTCAGTTTTTTCTGGTAACTAAATGACCTGGGGAGGCAGGAGCTGCAGTGGAGCAAAGAAGCCCCACGCCTCCTCCATGGTCTTAAGCACTGCACATGTCCAGACCAGGGCAGATCTCCCAGAGCCTGAGCTTGTCACATCCAGGTATGGCACATGTGTGAGCCTTCGGGGACGACAATCACGGGCTATTTATTACTTGGCACATTTTCCTGGAGTGTTGTTTTTACTCAATGAATTAAAAGAATAAGGTTTTGAAATTTTATGCTTGTCAGTGGTTTTGTTACATGCAGATACAAACCAAATCAAGCACCTCCTGTTTTTCTCTCAATCATTATCATGTTTTTTTCATGAAATCCCAGACTTAACATTCAGTGAGTGACATAAAGACTTGGTAATTTGGAGTGCCCTGATGCTATGGTTTGGATGTGGTTTGTTTGGCCCCACCAAGTCTCACGTTGAAATTTGATACCCAGTGTTGAAGGTGAGGCCAGGTAAGAGGTGTTTGGATCACAGGGGCAGATTCCTGTGAATGGCCTAATGCCATTCTCAAGGGAATGAGTGAATTTTCACTCTTAGTTCCCATGAGAACTGGTTGTTGGAAAGAGCTCAGTTCCTCCTCTGTACTCTTTCTTGCTTTCTCTCTCACCATGTGATCTGCACATACCAGCTTCATTCTGCCTTCTGCCATGAGTGGAAGCAGCCTCAGGCCCTCATTAGAAGCAGATGCTGGCACCATTCTCCTTGCAGAGTCTGCAGAATTGTGAGCCAAATAAACCTCCTTTCTTTATAATTACTCAGCTTCAGGTATAGGCAACACGAAATGGACTAAGACTTCTGAGCACTTGCTGGTAGACATGCTCAAGTAAAAAGATATGTATAGGGTGGGTGACTGCTAGAGAATGAGTTACTGCTGTTGTCTCTGGCCCACACAACTAGTACTGTGCCTGGCTGGGGGTGAGAGACAGTTAGCTTTTTGGATGGCAAATCTATGGTCATCTGAACTAAAATAACGAAACTATTCTGGTCAATTCCCCAATTTTTGGGGAGCTGGGTGAAAAGGACTATGGGTCTTTTGAGTAACTTACATTTACTCAAAATCTTACATTTTCAGGCTGGGCATGGTGGCTCATGCCTGTAATCCCAGCACTGTGGGAGGTCGAGGCAGGTGGACCACTTGAGGTCAAGAGTTCAAGACCAGCCTGGCCAACATAGTGAAACCCCATCTGTACTAAAAAAAAATACAAAAATTAGCCGGGCGTTGTGGCATATACCTGTAGTCCCAGCTACTTGGGAGGCTGAGGCAGGAGAATCTCCGGGGAGTGGAGGTTGCAGTGAGCCAAGATCGTACCACTGCCTGGGCCACAGAGCAAGACTGTCTCAAAAAAAAAAAAAAAAAAAAACTTACATTTGATAAAAATGACAGTGTGGAGGGTAAAAAATCATTTTTAAAGCATTAGACATCTTTCTTCATTGAAAAAGAAAAGCCTTTAATAACATTTCCCGGAAGCTGATAAAAAGCTGACCTTGGGCGAGGCATCGTGGCTCACACCTATAATCCCAGTAATATAGGAGTTATTAAGACATTATTTTTAGGCAGCTAGAAAGGCTTGGTGGAATTTTCCTTTAATAAAAAGCAGCCCCCAAACCATGTCTAACAGAAAACAGCCTGGAAGGTCAGGCTGCAAGCATAGATATGCATATGTAAATGCAGGTGGCTAAGAGCCAGGTCCCCCCAATATTGCGGTTCCCACTCCCTTTTCCTTGTCACCATTTATGCGGGTGTCATGGCACCATCCAGGTAAAACCAAGTGTGCTGGTGTCATGGTGACCGCCAGGTAGAAGCTGCATTTGCATAATAAAAGATTATGGCGGAAGTGCCAGTCTTTTCATGGGCTCTGTAAAATGGCACACCTGGTCAAATCAATCCCCTAGGCCCTATGTAAATCAATCACTGCCTCCTCAAGCCTCTTTACAAAATTGATCGCATTCCACCCCAAACCAAAGACCCCCTCTTGGGCGACCTGCTTTCTCAGTATGAGGAAGTTCTCTTTCTCTTCTTCTTTGTCTGTTAAACTTTCCACTCCTAAACCCACTCCTCGTGAGTGTCGGTGTCCTGAATTCTTTCTCGGTGTGAGACAAAGTACCACAGGTAAATCCCCAGACAACAGAGCTGTTTCACCAGCACTTTGGGAGGCCAAGGTGGGAGGACTGCTTGAGCCTAGGAGTTTGAGACTAGCCTGGACAACACAGCAAGACCCTGTCTCTACAAAAGATTTAAAAATTAGCTGGGAATGGTGTCATGTGCCTGTAGCTTCCCTACTTGGGAGGCTGAGGTGAAAGGATTGCTTGAGTCCTGGAGTTTGAGGCTGCAGTGAGCAATGATGATTGGGCCACCACACTCCAGCCTGGGTGACAGAGTGAGACCTAAAAAAAACAAAAGCAGCAGTTTAGGTAAGAGTCATTCCCTGCCACAGGAGCAATGTGACCTCTCAACAGGAGATACAATGACATTCTGCCACCCACAGCCTGGGGCCAGCTTCCTGAGCGTCTCCTCTGAGTAACCAAGCCCCAGTTTGTAAAACGATGGAAAAATGATCTTCATTTGTGGTCACATGTTTTCATGAGTTTTAGTACTTGAAATATTGTAATACCAAGTCAAAGAAAGAAAAATTGCCTGGATGCCGAATTTGAAATGCAAGGCTTGCTTGTTTTAATGTAGCCCAATTTTTTGAAATCTAGTAGCATCATCCAGTGGCATCATGTCAACTGTCTTAACAAACAAGACAGTTAGAAAACACTTTTAAAATCCCTGATGGCTAGAATTTTAAAGTGTTATTTTTACATTAAAACAAATATGGATGGGGTATGTTGTATTCCAAAATGCACACAAATCTTTGAGTTAAATATTAGTGATGTTTAGAGATCTCTAAATGCTTAAGGCCTTTTAGCATTAAGCCCTCAAATCTCCAGGGCAGCCATTCAGGAAACTTCAAGTGAAACACTGGAGAAGTGTGGTCCTTGATAATGAGGTCTTTGTAGCTTGACTGAAATCTAGCTCTGCCTCGAAAGTTTCAGGTGTATGGGCGAGGAGTTCTAATGGGCGGTTGGAAGAGCATGCTTTCTAGGAGCCGAACAATCAAGGGCAAAGTTTGTTACCTCTAGGGAGGTGTCAAGAACTGTAAATCATCTGAGATTTTACCTTCCTTGCAAGCTTACAAATTATTCTTTCATAATCGTGATGGTGAAAGAATATATAAGTCGCTCCTGGGTCAGAGATGAAGGACAGTTTATTATTCAAAGCAATAGCAATAACCAAAGTATTAGCATTTTTGCATAGGTTTCCTGAACTGATTCCCATAGGACAATGCAGAGAGGGCCAGGTGACACCTGCACATGCAGCAGGTTGTGTTACAGGAGAAGAATCCTAGCTTCAAGAAACCAAAGCTTTTACACTGAAGAGTTAAGTCTGCTTTCTACAGAAGGAGACACTATCTCTAACTTCCAAGGCTGTAAACAAACCTTTCCTTTGCTTTAGAAGGAGGTACTACCTCTATCTTTCAACGCTGTTCACTACATAAACATTCCTGAAAAGGTAGCTGGGAATAAAGCAGTCAGTGCCTCTGCTTGAAAAATATGCAGAAACATGAGAGACCCATGGAGAAACATCTGTCAACAGGAGGGACCTATGGTCAGATTCCTTTACAACATGTAGAAGTCTCCTTGTCATCTCCTCTGACTTCTCACTAAGCATGAATGGTGGGCAGCATAGGGTTCATTCGTTCAGGTCATGACGGAAACCTGAGGTTCATTATAAAAGATTCACTAGGAAGTAGCAGGGACAACCTGCCCCACAGGGACTCACAATGCAGATGAGCAGTTTGATTGTAACCTTCAGTGACTACTACGACATGAAGAAACTGCAACACAGTCCAAAGCAGGTTGGTAGGCTCAGAGTGGCTGCTTCCATTTTATGGCTCACTATCTTGTGTTTTCACAGTTACCTTCACAATCAACAAAGAAACTACTAGCACTATTAAGTAAGTTTAGCAAGATCTCAGAATACAAAGTCAATATAAAAAAATCAGGTGTATTTCTATGTACTGGCAGCGCAAAATTGGTAATAAATTTTGAAAGTCAATTTCATTAATAATAGCATTAATAAATACAAATGACTTGCAAGATTGGTTCAGCAACTATAAAACATTGCTGAAGTTAAAGAATAAATGGAACACACATCCTGTTTATGGACTGGAAGACTACACATTATTAAGATGTCAATTCTTCCTAAGTCAGTCTTTAGGTTTAATGCAATTTAAATTTCCAAGAGGATTTTTAAAGACATATTAACAGATTGACTCTAGGATTTGTATGAAAGTAAACAACTTAAAATAACTTAAAATAGACTTATAAATAACTTAAAATAGACAAATAAATTTTGAAAAAGAAAAGCAAGGCTGGATGACTTAGATTACCTGATTTTGAGACTTACTATACAACTAGTAATCAAGTACTGGTATAAGGATGGTCAACTAGATCAGCGGAATGGACTAGAGAATCCTGAAGGAAACTCACATTTATATGACCAATTGATTTTTGACAGAGACATCAAATCAATCCAGTGAAGAAAAGGAAAGTCTTCTCAACAAATGGTGCTTATGCAACCAGAAATCTGTATGGGGAAATAAAAAACCTCATATCTCACTCAAATATTAATTTGAAACAAACGGTGATCTACTGAGACCATGGAATACAAAGTAATAAAAAGGAATTAAAATATTGATCCACACAACAACTTGGATGAACCTCCTGGGGACTTATGGCTTGTGATCCTTTACTGGGAAGCTGCTACCCAACACGTTTCTATACCGTGGAAAGGGTGCATGATACCTTTACAAGAACAACAATAATACTGGTTTTAATGTCAAGAAATTTTGAAACACATTACCTCTCTCCACAACATTCCTGAAAGGTAGGTCTTATTTCCCTATTTAAAGATGAGGAAACAAGCTGGGCATGGTGGTGGGCACCTGTAGTCCCAGCTGCTTGGGAGGCTGAAGTGGGAGGACTGCTTGAACACAGGAGTTCCAGGCACCTGGCAACATAACAAGACCCCATTTCTTAAAAAAAAAAAAAAAAAAAAAAAAATTAAAGATGAGGAAACTAAGACTGACTGAATAAACTGAAGTAGCTTCACCCAAGCTTAGACAGGTAGTAGGTGTACCTGTGATCCAGCCCACATCTGTCTGATCCTAAAGCTCCCAGTTCTACCACTCCCGGCTGCCTTCCTCAGAGCAAGGTACAGGAGGGACCTGCTGTTACTTGTGGAAAAAAGAAGCCATTACACCCGGAAGGAGAGAGGAGTCAGGTTAGACGAAGATGTGTATATACATTCTTATCTTCTACGATGAAAAACGGGAAGGTATCTGAGGAAATACAGCCTGCTTTGGTCTATGATTTCCTCTTAAAGTGAGAACGGTCATTCTTGTTTTACAGAGTCACATCAGTTCTGAAGTATTTTGATAAAGAAAATGCTCCTAGTGTCCAATTTGGGTCTCAGAAGGGTTTCCTTTGAGTAAACCACCACCTTGTGGCAATAAACATGAGTTGCTGGAGGAAGAGTTTGGTTTTTAATCTTTCGAACTCTAAAACATCTCAGTAGCCCTTAAAGTTAGCAGGTTTTGCATTAAAATAAAACAAAAAAGTACGTCACTGAGGGAAGGGCTGATTAAAAATAGATACATTTGGAAAAAAATCTGACTTTTGGATAATAAATAAAAACATTGACCCAGCTGGGAGCGGTGGCTCATGCCTGTAACCCCAGCACTTTGGGAGGCTGAGGCAGGTGGATCATGAGGTCAAGAGATGGAGACCATTCTGGCCAACCAACATGGTGAAACCTCATCTCTACTAAAAATACAAAAATTAGCTATGCGTAGTGGCACATGCCTGTAGTCCCAGCTACTCGGGAGGCTGGGGCAGGAGAATTGCTTGAACTCGGGAGGCAGAGGTTGTAGTGAGCCGAGCCATCGCGCCACCACACTCCAGCCTAGGCGACAGAGCGAGACTCTGTCTCAAAAAACAACAACAACAAATAAAACAGAAAAAAAAATAAAACAAAACAAAAAAAACCATTGACCTATGTCACAAAACATGTAAAAGATGGAAGTTTTATTAAAAAGCAGGAGTGACCCAAGGTGATTCATCTGGGAAAAAACTGATGAGGTTCCATGTTGTCCAAATTGTACATTTTTTTTTCTTTGAGACGGAGTCTTGTTCTGTCGCCCAGGCTGGCACGATCTTGGCTCACTGCAACCTCCGTGTTCTGGGTTCAAGCGATTCTGCTGCCTCAGCTTCCCAAGTAGCTGGGATTATAGGCATACAACACCATGCCCGGCTATTTTTTTTAGTAGAGACAGGGTTTCACCATGTTGGCCAGGCTGGTCTCGAACTCCTGACCTCAAGTGATACACCTGCCTCGGCCTCCCAGAGTGCTGGGATTACAGGCGTGAGCTACTGCACCCAACCCAAACTGTACACTTTTGAAAGTGAGAGGGGTTGCTATTAATAATTGCAGGGGACAACAGGTGAAAAGTGGGGGTGTCCCGGCAAACTGGGGACATGTGGTTTACCTAAATTTGTTTCTGAGGTCTAGCCTAGCAAAGATGTGAGTACATTTTGTAATAGAGACCACATGGTAAGAAATTTAACCCTTTCAGAAAGAATAAATGTCACTATCTTTCCGTGCACTGGCAGGAGGAGTTTAGCATCTGATTTGAATTTTATTTTGGAAACTAAATTCTAAGGGAGATTCCACACATTCAAGGGCTTGAACAACCACCACCTTGTGGCAATGAACATGATTTGCATCTAGTCAACTCAGTTTGCAATGCAGTGTCTTAAGGAGTGACTGTGGCTCTGAGCAATATTATCATGGAACTGAATATTGCCATGGGACTGAATGCAAGAAAAGAGTAGGTGGATTCAGAGCTGAAGTGGGAGAAGGCAGGATGACAGGTAGGAAGATGTTCAGTCTTCAGTATATCCATCGCCCTGTACTTCACAGAGGGTTGCTGGGTACCTTATGGCTAAGCAGGGTATCAGCACTCCCTGGATGGAAATCATTTGGTGTATGCTTCACTTGGGAAGAATTCATATCTTAACAATATGAATTCTTCCTATCCATGAACATGGAATATTTCTTCATCTATTTAAATCTTCCAGATTTCTTTCATCAGCTGTGATTGATTCCTAGTTTAATTCCATTGTAGTCAGAGAACATACTTTGTTCTATCCTTTTAAATTTGTTAAGCTATGTTTTATGGCCTAGATTGTGGTCTATCTCAGTGAATGTTCCATGTGAGCTTGAGAAAGAATCTATATTCCGCTGTTGTTGAATTAAGTATTGTATAAATGTCAATTAGATCAATTTGATTGATTTTTTCAGTTCAACTATATCCTTGCTCATTTGCTGCCTGCTGGATGTATTAAAATGGTATTAAAATATTTTAATGGTATTTTAAAAATGGTATTAAAATATTCTATTATAATAGTGAGTTTACCTATTTTTCCTTGCAGTTTTATCTTTTTTTGCCTCACATATTTCGGTGCTCTGTTTTTAAGTACATACATGTTAAGTATTGTTATGTCTTCCCAAATAATTGATCCTTTACCTTTATGTAATGTCCCTGTTTATACTTGATAAATTTCCTTGTTCTGAAGTCTGCTTTTCTTGAAATTAACATAGCTACTTCAGCTATTTTTTTAGTTAGTGTCAGCCTGGTATAGCTATCTCTATTTTTTTGCTTTTAATGTATTTTCTTGTGGATAACACGCAACTGGGCTTTGTTTGTTTTTGAAATCCACTCTGACAATCTCTCTTTTAATTGGTGTAATCAGGTTATTCACATTTAAAGTGGTTATTGATAGAGTTGGATTAATATCTACAATGTTTGTAACTGTTTTGTATGTGTCTCAGTTGACTTTCATATCTAATTTTGAATTTGTAATTTCATATTCTTTGTCTTAAAGAGAACGCTTGCAGACCCCTTAAAATCTGGAGACGCCCCCTACCTTGCACACATTTTACCGGTATGTGACGGTAGAAAAGCTGCACAGCAGTCTTGGCAGGCGGGGCAGGAGGGACGCAGGGATTCACAGATGCGACTGTGCAACGCACAGATGCACTGGGTTTTTGCCTGGTGGGTTCAAAGCCTCCAGACGCTGACAAACGCTGCAGCCAATGAGTGGGTTCCCATAGTCCGATATGGAGGGCAAGGGGCGGGACTCCCTCCTGCCTCTCGCTGGCTGGGTTCAGAGTCTCCGCGAAGAGACTGCGTTGGGCCCAGAGTGGGCGTGGCTTACGTGTCCGCCGGCTTTCCTGGCAGGCCTGGCAGGGGGGCCAGGTTGCCATGACGACCGCGGCTAGGTCGCTGCAGACTCGGTTGGTGACTCCGGGCGCGTCGAAGATCGTGTACCTGTCGTTCGCAGTGGCTCAGTTTCCCAGTAATCCATAAGAACAGCAGGGATGACAGGGTCCCATGTCGGTTTTTGGTTCGAATTCCTCGACTGGAGACCCTGTGACCGGCAGGCTGCACTGTGCCCCGTGCACTGACTCCGGCCTCTGCTGGAGCCCCCTGGCCGGCTCCGGGGTGGGAAGGGGGCTTTGCAGATCCCCAGAAAACCGCCCGGCGAGCCACGAGCCCGCGGACTGCAGGCTCCGCTTCCTCGTGGGGTGTTCACTTTGTGTCAGTGTGTTGATTTGCCGCCAGTTAGAAGCATCTTAAAAAGGGGCCGGGGGCCATAGGAGGGGGGCTTATCTGAAGGAGGCTCTGGGCTTGCTGATCCACGCAGCGGTTTGTCGCGAGGCTGCGGGGGAACGGCCCACGGCCGCGGTAACAGGGCTTCGTCTTCTTTGCAGAGCCATGGGCAGCAGGAAGAAGGAAATTGCCCTGCAGGTAAGCCTCAAGGGGCGCTAGCTTCCAGCTCTGGGTTGGGCTCGGGGAAGACGAGGGTGATTGGAGCGGGGTTGTAGTATAAAAGTGACATTTTGTTTGCTAGCAGTATGTGACAGTGTTCCCAAACTTGAGTGATGTACCCTTCTGTCTTAAAGGGCCAAAACTTATCTTGGAACCCCAGTGATGACAAATTTTAGGCAAACAAAATTAATGCAAACAAAACTGAGTAGAAGCTGTTTATATTTATAGTGCGTATACAACCATAAAACCTAAACATGCATTAAATAAAACTACAAACCAAGAAAATATGAATCAACATAATTCGATGTGACGGTTATTTTGTTACTGTTGTTGAAATATAACTGCAGCTTGCACAGAGAATACAGTATAGGTTCTTTTGACTTTGGGCATGAGTCTGTAACTGTGTGCTCTGTGGAGACCCAATTTTCCCACCACTGTTCTCATCAAATTTCACTTATTAACAAATATGTTTTGAGATGTATTATGTGCTGGGCATTTGTTATATAGAGTACCTTACTTCATTTGCATGTGGGACAAGTGAATTCAGAAGCCAGCAACTGCTCTTTTCCATGGTTCTGGACAATAAACAGTGGTTGATTCTGAAGTGATGGTAAAAGCATGCAGGAATAGACCCTGGAATTGGGAGAGAGTGCTTTGTCATAAGGAGATCATCTGGATGATCTGTAACACGGGAACATTTTAAAACAAACTTTAAAATGTCTCATCATCAGCTGGTCCCAGTAAGATGCATACTAAGGCTAGAGTGCCTCCTAGATAATAGAGCTTTAGCGATTTTGAGACATCTGGTTTTTCTCTCATTGTCCTCGGTAGGACAGTTTGCATGTGGATTTCAAAAGTCTAGTGGTTTAAAAAAGAGGAAAGGGGAAAGCAGCATCATTCTCAGGGTACCCCATGCTGGGGGTGGGAGAGGTGGGGGGTGGGGTGGGATTTTTAGACTGGAAGTCAGAAGGCCTGATGTAGTTCTTGTGTCCTCTATAGCCAACTGTGTCTTTGACTACATCACATACCCTCTCTGGGCCATAGCTTGCCCATCTATGGAATGAGGATGTTGTGTGAATTATCCCCAAGGGCCTTCTTCCAGCCTTGATATTCTAGGATTCTAGAGTCAGAAAGCGCTTCATATATGAATGTTCTGGTTGAAGTAAATTTTGAGCAACTGGTCCTACCATTCATAGCTGTGTGACTCATTTCCTCAACCCTCTGGCCTCCGTATCTTTTACATAGACAGGAGGGATAATACCTGTCCTTTAACGCCTGCAGAGCTGTGATGAGACTCCTTTAGACACTTCCTGGCTGGTCTGATGCGGTCTGTGGTGTCTCTAATGTTATTGCCCCTTATTATGGTCATTTCATGTGTTGATGCCCTAGATCTCCTATGGCGGTAATAACTTTTGTTAGCAATGTTGTTATTTTTTCATGTGTATTACTCAGAGCTCTGAGTACAATGCAGTACTCAAAGTAAGTGCTCCCTCCTGCTGAGGGAGTGGCCTCCCTCCCCTCTTACACTGAGGCATCTGTGTAAAGGTCACCTCTCTATAAGGTAAACCCCTTGAAAGCAGTGCCTAAAGTCGGCCAACCCAGGAACCTTGTCCTCTCTCTCAGCAAGGTTATTCGGGGTTCCGTTTATAACTGAGACAGACAGAAATCACAGGACATCAAGGGACAGTCTGGGTAAAAGGTGCCACACATTCCCTATTCATTCCCTACCAAATGCAAGGCTTAGTGAAGTCCGGATAGTTCCCACACCGTTCCGCTCTTGCCTGGCTCCCAGGGCTGAGATTCTTCAACTGCCCAGAGTCCTGGCCCCAGAGCTGGTGGGACTCACTCCGTGACAGGGGTGGGCCACAGAGAGTTGCTGGTGACTTAAGTCTGAGCCTCTGGGTAGGGGCAGGGGGTCCTTCTGAACGCTTCTATCACTTTCCTCAGGACTGTAGTTGTGGGCCCAAGGTTATATCAGTCCAGCTCTCTTACTTCATTTAAGGCATCAAGAAGACTCATCTGGGTTTTTCTTCTACTTTTCATTGAAACAAAAAAAGTAAGGAGTATGCTTCCTTAAAAGAGAGACTTTCTTTTTTTTTTTTTTTTTTTTTGAGACAGTCTCATTCTGTCCTGTCGCCCAGGCTGGAATGCAGTGGCATGATCTCATCTCACTTCAACCTCCACCTCCCAGGTTCACCAATTCTCATGTCTCCGCCTCCTGAGTAGCTGGGAAAACAGGTATGCGCCACCACGCCCGGCCAACTTTTGTATTTTTTTTTTTTTTTAGTAGAGGCAGGGTTTCACCATGTTGGCCAGGCAAGTCTCAAACTTCTGGCCTCCCAAAGTGTTGGGACTACAGGCATGAGCCACCACGTTCGGCCAAAAAAGGGGCTTTTAATAGAGGATTAGCAGGTGTTACATGTTTCTTGCCCTTATTGCCAATAATGCATCCTATCTTTTTTAAAGGGACATAGACCTTGGCATACCTGTATCAAGAACAATAGTAGGCCAGGCGTGCTGGCTCATGCCTGTAATCCTAGCACTTTGGAAGGCCGAGGCAGGCGGATCACTTGAGGTCAGGAGTTCACAACCAGCCTGGCCAACATGGTGAAACCCTGTCTCTACTAAAAATACAAAAAATTAGCCGGGTGTGGTAGCGGGCACCTATAATCCCAGCTACTTGGGAGGCTGAGGCAGGAGAATCGCTTGAACCCAGGAGGCAGAGGTTGCAGTGAGCCATGATCATGCCACTGCACTCCAGCCTGGGTGACAGAGTGAGACTCCATCTCAAAAAACAAACAAAAAAACCCAGTAGTAATTTCTGTGGTCTTTTAATTTATATCATTTCAAAGTAGCTCACCACAAAAATATGTTAATTACAAAGAAAAAGGGAATAATTTTACAGACAATAGGCCTGGCAGACCATGTTAATCCAGTGATCAAAGTGAACATCAGTAATAGGCAGATGGAAATTGTGTCTCACCTGCTAGGGAGTAGTGAGAGGAATAATCTTCAGCTTCTCCAACACTCCAACCAGTCCAGCCAATTTCAACCAGTCCAAACATGCACAGCTTGAATCCAAACAGGAGGAAACATCACATATGCCCCAACTGAGGGACACTCTACAAAATACCTGGCATGTCATTTTCCAAAGTGTCAACATTGTGAAAAGAAGAGAAAGACTAAAGAACTATTCCAGACTAAAGAGACTTGACAAATAAATCTAGCACACGTTTCTGATTAGCTCCTTTGCTACTCAGGACATTATGGGATAAACAGGAAAAGTTGTACTCTATCTAAGGATTAAATGTTCACAATATGTCAGTGTTTTTTTCCCCTGATTTTGATTATTGTATTGTGTTACATAGGAATAATATATTCAGGAGTAATGAGATAACAAGCTGTAATTTACTTCCAAATACCTAAAAAAAAAAAAAACCCTAAATCTTTATACTGTACTTGCACACTTTCTGTAAGTTTGAAATTATTTCACAGTAGAAAACATTATACAGAAATGTTTACTATTGGCCAGGCGTTGTGGCTCATGCCTGTAATCCCAGCACTTTGGGAGGCTGAGGTGGGCAGATCACTTGAGGTCAGGAGTTCGAGACCAGCCTGGACGACATGGTCCAACCCGGTCTCAACTAAAAATACAAAAATGGCCAGGTGTGGTGGTACGTGCCTGTAATCCCAGCTACTCAGGAGGCTGAAGCATAAGAATCACTTGAACCTGGGAGGCAGAGGTTGCAGTGAGCTGAGATTGAGCCTCTGCACTCCAGCCTGGGTGACAGAGCCAGACTCCATCTCAAAAAAAAAAAAAAAAAAAAAAAAAGAAATTTTTACGTTAATGAAGAGGGATAATATGTATTTTTCCTTGTATTTTATATTTATAAAACCAGAACTCTGTGGATAAGAAAAAAAATGTGAGTGAATGGCAATAAATTCAACTTAATTCTGATACTAAGTGAAAACACAAATTTCAAAATGAGACCTACAGTTTGATACATTTATGTACATTTTAAGGGCACAAAAACAACTTATATATTGTTCCTGGACAAATAACATGTAAAATTATTTTTTAAATGCCTGAGACTAGTACACATTATTCTTAGGATAGTGTTTTTTTCTGGGTAGGGAAGGAGTGAGAAAAGGAAGGAGAAAAGAAGACGGGGGAGAGGATAACTTGAACTGTACTTGTAAGTATTTCAGAGATAGAAAGATAGAAATCTAGAGCAAATAGATTGAATTGTTTCCCTGCCTGAGCCCTCAGTAATACAGCATTTGATCCTCTTTGGCTTTAGGTCAACATCAGCACCCAAGAGCTTTGGGAGGAAATGCTCAGTTCCAAAGGACTAACTGGTAATTTAAAGTAAAATAACTTTTTAGATCCATTCTTTTCTAAATTATTAAATGGTGTGATGAACCATGAAGAAAAGGGCTGCAATGAACATTACTTTCCTATTACCTTGAACCTCATAAAAAAACAGATGATGTGTGTGTGTGTGTGTGTGTGTGTGTGTGTGTGTGTGTGTGTGTGGCTTGAACATCAGTAAATTCAGTTCAGGAAAGGAGTCAGTATTCAGGGTTGTTTGGTGTTAAAAGTAACAGGAAACCTCTTCTAATTACCTCAGGCACTAAAGGAGAATGCATTGGAGGGAATACAGGGATCTCTTGGAACTCAAAGGATGGAAGGCGAGCCAGGCATCACTGGGACTTGAACCTGGGACTGCAGTCATTAGGAAACAGCAGGCCACTGTCTATGGGCCTCCTCATCCCCATCCTCCTGGCACCAGTTATTTGTTGCTGCTTAGCAATTTACCCAGAAACTTAGTGGTTTAAAACAACAAACATTGATTATCCCAGTTTCTGTGGGTCAGGAGTTCAGGTACAGCTTAGTTGGCCAGCTCTGGCTCAGAGTGTCTCACCATGGTAGTTAAGGTGTCAGACGGGATCTCAAGGCTCAACGAGGAGCAGATTTGCTTCCAAGCTCTTTTGTGTGGCTACTGGCAGACCTAAGAAGATCCACTTCCAAGCTCACTCATGAGGCTGTTGGTAGGAAGGATTCAAGTCCTCACTGGCTGTTGGCCAGAGACATTAACTTCTTGCCATTGATTTCTCCATGAGGCTACTCACAACCTGGTAACTTGCTTCCCCCAGGACAGAGCTCTAAGAGAGGGTACAAGTTGGAAGTCACAGCCTTTTGTTAGCCTAATCTTGAGAGTGATATCCCATTGCTTTTGCCATACTCTGCTCATTAGAAGCTGGTCACTAGGTCCAGCCCACACTCCAGGGCAGGGGATTACACAAGTACATGAGGACCAGGAGGTGGGGATCGTTAGAGACATCTGAGAGGCTGCCTACCACCTGCTGTCACCCACTCTTTACTTCTCGTTCTCATTCACTGCAGATATCTCTGTGCTCTATTACTCTCTGTGTGCCTGCTCAGTTTTTCTGTGAATATACCTGCTCAGTGTGCTTGTATCTGATCTTAGCCTTGCCCATTACCACCCCCTCCACCAAATGACGTCAGCATTTAAGCCCATTCAAGCCAGATGGGATATCATGGCCTATCACCAACTGTAGAAATCTTTCTTATTCCCCGACCCAGTGCAAAATTACCTTCCTCATATGAAATCTTTCTGGAACCTCTGTGTGGTCACGTCCCTCCTGGGAGCTCCTAGGGCACTTGGGGTGAGTCTCTGTCTCAATCCCTCCAGCACACACCCCACTTGCTGTGGCCCTGTAGGGAAAGACCATCATGGCTTTTCTCCTAGACTCTAAACACAACGGCATTGGCTTGGTCTTTCCTTTTTTGAGACTGAGTCACCCAGGCTGAAGTGCAGTGGTGCCATCTTGGCTCACTGCAACCTCCGTCTCTGGGGTTCAAGTGATTCTTCTGCCTCAGCCTCCCAAGTAGATGGGATTACAGGCACATTCTATCACACCCAGCTAATTTTTATATTTTCAGTAGAGACAGGGTTTCACCGTCTTGGCCAGGCTGATGGCAAACTCCTGACCTCAAATGATCTGCCCACCCCGGCCTCCCAAAGTGCTGGGATTAAGGTGTGAGCCACCACGCCCGGCCAGCATTGGCTTTTTAATCTCACATCTGTAGCAGACTTGCCTGGGACTGAGGCTGAGTGGGTACTAGATAAATGCTGATTCAGTTGTGTGGGTGTGAGTATAATCCCTCAAACACTCTACTGTTTGAGGGATTATAAAGTCTTTTTGATGGTGCCAAGGCTTAACCATTTGTCCATGTGTCTTGTCTGGGCAACTGGAACATGACTCCAGGTGAAACAAATCATTATTTCCATTTCTTTAACAACTGTGAAAAAACCACCATTCCTTAATTTTTTGAGAATGTATCGTGTGCCAGCCACCTTGCTAAGCACCCTATGTGACAGTAGCTAACATCCAGTGAGCACTGACCCTCTGCCAAGCCTGGTCTAAATGGTTCAAGGGCCTCTGTTGACTGAAGGTAGCAGGACCTCCTCTTTGCTCCTTCTCATCAGGCAGTCTAGAGGAATATATAGATATGGAGCATATAAATACATAGATATGTGTTTTTCTCTCTCTCTCTCCAGCCAGCAGAAATTTGCTTCCAAAGTAAACCACCAGCATCTTGGAAACCTTGCCTTCTGCTGGCTCATTTTCACCTGCTTTCAACATGCCAAAGTCCCTTCAGACCTACACATGCATGCACAGACGCGCACACACACACACACACACACACACACACACACACACACACACATTTTCTTGTCTCTGCCATTCCTTCCATGTGGCTTCTCTGTTTTGCTTCCTCTCACTCAGAGTCAAATTAAACACTTCCTCTCTGTTCCTTCCTCCCCCCTCCCCCCATCCCCGCTTCCTCCATAACTTTGTGAAGGTGCCTTTGTGCCCACCACTCCTCACAGAGCCAGGGCGCCCAAGAGGGAGGGAGAAGCTAGTAGCAATGGCAGGTGCACTATCAATACAAATACAGCACAGAGAGTTGAGCCCCAGCTTTTTTCCTTTGGGATTTAAATCTGCCCTTTTCAGTGGGCCTGTGTACAGGGCCCTCTAAGTCTTCAGGGACATTTTCCTGGCTTGACCCAGATGCCCTTTTTGGCCCTCACCCACATAACTGTAGTAGGCTGAAATAAAAAAATAAATTAAAATCTGTCAATTGTGAAACTCTTGTCTTCAGGAAAGCCCAGAACTTTATCCTCTACCTGGATGCTGTGGAACCCAAATCCCACTCTCCTGCTTGGATGTCTGGTTGCCTTTGTGATCACTTGTCTTAGATTTTCTGGTTGGTACTGAAAACCCAGCCTGTTTAGAGTTGAGTTTGTTCTCCTTTCCCCTCCAACAATCTCTCCCCACCCCTCGCTAGTTCTTTTTCTCTGCCAGGCTCAAAGGTGAAGTCCTTTCCACACCGTCTTCATTTTCATCCCTAGTATTCTGCCTACATTCTTTTCATTCTATCCCCTCTGCCACCCGTGTGTCTGGCTTCCTCATTCCTCCTATACCCAGCTTGGGTTCTCACATTCTGCAAAATTGTGCTACTTGGCTGAACCAATGAACACTGCTGAATTTATGCATCTTGCTTCTTCCCTGGAGCAGTTGAAAGAGCATGGGCTATGGCATCAGGCAACACAGGATTTAAAACTTGATTCTGGCCGGGCGCGGTGGCTCAAGCCTGTAATCCCAGCACTTTGGGAGGCCGAGACGGGAGGATCACGAGGTCAGGAGATCGAGACTATCCTGGCTAACACGGTGAAACTCCGTCTCTACTAAAAAATACAAAAAACTAGGCGGGCGAGGTGGCGGGTGCCTGTAGTCCCAGCTAATGTAGTCCCAGCTACTCAGGAGGCTGAGGCAGGAGAAGGGCGTAAACCCAGGAGGCGGAGCTTGCAGTGAGCTGAGATCCGGCCACTGCACTCCAGCCTAGGCAACAGAGCCAGACTCCATCTCAAAAATAAAATAAAATAAAATAAAAAACTTGATTCTGCTGTACTGTGGTTTAAATGTTTCCCCCTTCAAAATTCAGTGTTGAAACTGAATGTCAAAAGTAATGGTTTTAAGAGGTGGGGCCTTTAAAAGGGGAGTAGTGCCCCTCATGAGTGGCATTAAGTGCCCTTATAAAAGGGCTTGATGGAAGGAGTTTATTCCTCTTGCCCTTGACTTCCGTCATGTGAGGACACAGTATAATTCTCCTCCAGAGGGATGCAGCCCTTATCTGACAACCAAACCTGCTGGCACCTTGATCTTGTACTTGCCAGCCTCCAGAACTATGAGAAATAAGTTTCTTTTCATTATAAACTGCCCCAGTCTGTAGTGTCCCGTTACAGCAGCATAAATGGACTAAGCTATACTGCTTGAGAATTTGCTTTCTTACCTTAGGTCCATGACTTCACCTCTTTGAACTTCAGTTTCCTCATCTCGATAGTGCAATAATGATATCCATCTCACCGGGCTTTTTAGAGAAAAGCAAAGTGCACCTGCCCTCTTGCAGCTAAAGCAGAATAGCTTAGTCTGTTTATGCTACTGTAACAGGACACTACAGATATGTAGTATATAAAGAACAGAAATTTATTTCTTACAATTCTGGATGCAGGCAAGTCCAAGATATTAGCTCCCTCTTCTCTCTAATACTTACTGTGAATCCTCGTTGCCTAGTGATTCAGGATAGAGCTCCTCAAGCCCCACATTCCAGATTCCTCCAGTGATCCCTGCCACCACTTCCTACCACACCACCTCAGGCAGGTCTGGTCCAGCAGGCTGCCCAGGGGTCCCTGAGTCTGCCACCTATGCCTGGTGCCCATCCTTTGCACCACAGTCTCCCTCTCTGCCCATCCAAGCCTGGGCTCTCTACAATGCCCAGTGCAAGTCACCTCTTCATGGGAAGCCTGGTTAGTACAGAGCAGTGTTAGTACAGTGCCACCAGTCTCTATACTAACTTTAGTCATGACAATTTATATTGTATTATATTAATAGTTCTCACTTGATGGGAAAATTTTGAAATGTGAATCTGTGATAAGTAAAATCACAAATTGCATGCTATTAAAATGGACAGAGTTAATCAATTATTAGCAATTTTGACACGATCTCCCTGTGACTATGCTACTCTAGCGGTTGAACCGAAATGCTCACCTGTGTGGAACAGGCATGAACTCTGGGAGTGTTGAAGCCTTTTGGCAGATATCCCTCCTCTAAAATATGGCCACTGGTATGTCACCATCTAGCCCTTGCTGCCGCTTCATGGTCGTGTGGGGCAGGTCCTGCACAAATCCAGTACACGGGAGTTGCCTTGGTTTGCTTAGCTTCCTGTAGATCGTGTGGTTCACAACACTCAGATGAGAGGGTTCCCCTACATCCAGCCCTGACATGTACTATAGATTGGGACTAAAGAAGAAAAAGGTATCCAAGTTTGTCTCTAGCTCTCTATCAGGCTCACTTTCTGGGAGAAAAATGTTGATTTTTCTAAAGTAAATAAAACTCTGCTCCACCCAAAGAAAGTGGCTTTTAATTCATCAGAAGAAAAGGTCAAACCTGTGTTTATTATCCAAGGATTACATAAAAGTCAATTGTGTGCTGCTGGGTCACCTACAGTGAGTGACCTCTCCTTTTTAGAATAGACAGTTTCAGTCTAATTCCAATATCATTGAGGGCCACCCTGTGTTAGGCCTAACCCTGAATGTAGCCTGATAAAGATAAAGGAGCCATGTTAAGAAAATTATTTTCTGCTATACTTATACTGTATTTAGAATTCAGTATACCAAGTTCATAAGAATGAGGGCTAGCTGTGTTTCCATACTTGCTTATAATCTCATGAGACAGTAAATCCCTTTAACCATTAGATATCCCTGCAAATGAATGTCCATTTGCGGGGGATTAGAATGCACAGGTATAAATTGTGCCTGGTGTGGTGGGCGCTGGTGTCTACTGAATGTTCCTGCTTCTTGGTTCCACACAGTTGTTGATGTCTATCAAGGCTGGTGTGGCCCCTGCAAACCTGTGGTGAGCCTCTTCCAGAAGATGAGGATCGAGGTCGGCCTGGACCTTCTGCACTTTGCATTAGTAAGATTCTCTCTCATCCAACAGTCATACAACATTGTAAAAAGAATTTAAAAATTTAAAAGAGTCAGGAAGGAGAAGTGTGAGAGTGGCCTTTCCCAGATCATTAAAAAGGAATCAGTGTGGGCTTTTTGTTGATACTGTCATGATACTTTCTAATTTCTCTAGCTATGAAGGTTCCTATTCCCCACCCCACCTCCCTGTATCACTCTTGGCTTGAGCAGTTCTTGGTGCTATATAAAGAGAAGAAATATATATCACTCAAATGCATATTCTCCCTCTTCTTTTTTCTTTCTCCTGTCACCCAGGCTGGAGTGCAGTGGTGGGATCATGGCCCACTGCAGCCTTTGCCTCCCAGCCTCAAATGATCCTCCCACCTCAGCTTCCCAACTAGTTGGGACTATATAGGCACATGCCACCATGCTTCACTAATTTTTTAACTTTTTGTAGAGGCAAGGTCTCACTATATCACCCAGGCTGGTCTAGAACTCCCGGGCTCAAGCAATCCTCCCACCACAGCATCCCAAAGTATTGGGAGTACAGGTGTGAGCCACCACCCCAGCCGCATCTCCTTCTTGGCTTGTGAACACTGTTGACTGAAATGTCACTTTCAGATTTCCATCCTCTGCTTCATAAAGGGGAACTTACAGCAAATATTTATTTGGATGAATGTATGGAAATGGGAATAAATTCTAGAGAAGTATTCAAGAGACACTGTTGATATGCTGCATGGGTTTGAGGTTCATAGGCAGTGAAGACAGGAGAAAATATAACTTACACTAATCACTCAAGAAGTTGGACTTCAGGGACTTTGCAGTTCTTCCTTTGGCAGTCAGTCTTGGTGCTTCCATAGGGAGTGTGCTGTAGAAGGGCTTGCGTGGGGGATCTCTTATGCCCATGTGTAGCAGGTTTCTCAGACAATGAAGTCGGTGCCTGAGGACCTTCACCTCGGTTGTCAGTCAGGGCTGCAGAAGGACATTAGCCAGTAGTGCTCCCTTGGACTGGTACAGTAGCTGGGTGGGGCAGGAGATACTCTTGCTTCCTCCTCATTTGATTCTTCAAGAGAGTACATGTCTGCAATTTTATAGGACAGCTCTGATTAGCAGGAACAGCATGAGAGCAAATCGGGGCTCCACCTGGGGAAGTCAGTCCTGGGGGTGTTCAGTTCCCTGTGTGGTTTCCCACCGATCAGTCGGGCCCTGCACCCCCTGCACCCAGGGTAGCTGCTGATAGTGGTTTTCTTTAGGCAGAGGCAGATCGTCTTGATGTCCTCGAAAAGTACCGAGGGAAGTGCGAGCCCACCTTTCTGTTTTATGCAGTAAGTACATTTTCAGAACCAGAACTATTTGACAATTGCACATCATTAGAGTTCAAAATAGAAGCATCTCACTGACATTAATTATCTTTGGGAGAATTAATGGGAACCACCAAGAGGCCTCACAGATTCAAACAAGTGATGCTGTTTTCTCTGATGCCTCCCAGTCTTTTTTTATGATGTTGGCTACATACAGACACCCCCACCCCCAAGTCGAAGTGGTGATACAAGCTGTTGACTAGGATGGTGGCCTGAGGGCCCTGCGCCCAAGGAGGTGAATGACACAGCACCCTGGTGGCCACGGTGCTGGGGCAGCCTTCCTGACTTGCTGTACACGGGAAGAGAGTACCAGTCACTCAAATGTACATGCTCCTTTTTGGCCCATGAATACTCTAGACTGGAGGCTTCACTCTCAGAGCACAGGATTTCAAGATTTCTATCCTTTGCTCCATAAAGGGGACTTTTTAGTAAAAATAGATACTCCTTTATGGGCAGACAAGCTCTTCATTCACCCTTATGTAATCATAAAATGTGAAGATATGTTTACAGAAAGTTAGAAATGAGAGGGACTATTGAGGAAAGTCAAGTGGCCCAGTGTTTTGAAAATATAATTTGGATGTCCTTGGGTGTGACATCCATGGTCCAGCTCCATTCCCCTAAGGGCCCACTGTTTCACACTTGGCTTCCCAGGTTTAGGCCACCTGCCAGGCTCTGATGGCAATGGATCGATATTCCTCCTCACTCAGACCAGCCCCCTCATTGTAGAGTCAGGAATACCAGGATCTACTCAACCAGGTCTCCGAACACCAGGCTAGGGTTGTTCAATTTTGAAAACTTCAGCCTCCTGGCCTCAGCACTGCAAGTATTACAAATTGGAAACTTATGATAAAACATTATTTGAGCTTTGGATTTTAGTAGGGAGACTGAACTTACATGACATAACATGATTGGGAGGAAAAGAGGGAGAAGCAGGGAGGAGCTCGGAGATGAGCATGCCCCAGACACGGTTGACATCAGAGCTCAGCTGCAGAAATGCGACCACAATGGCTTAATTGCCTGAGCCCATAGCAATTAAAGCATAAATCTTACTTGGCTGTATGGGAACATGGGCCACAATCTTCAACCCCATGGTGGTCCATTAAGGGATGGGATGGAAATGGAAGGAGGACCCACTCTATGTGAACTTCTCCCTCTCCAGATTCATTTCTTTGTGAGTACAAACGTAGAGACTTTTGGCCAGGCACGGTGGCTCACACCTGTAATCCCAGCACTTTGGGAGGCCGAGGCAGGCAGATCACCTGAGGTCAGGAGTTTGAGATCAGCCTGGCCAACATGGTGAAACACCGTCTCTGCTAAAAATACAAAAATTAGCCAGGCCTGGTGGCAGGTGCCTGTAATCCCAGCTACTTAGGAGGCTGAGGCAGGAGAATCACTTGAACCCAGGAGGCAGAGGTTGCAGTCAGCCGAGATCATGCCATTGAACTCCAGTCTGGGCAACAAGAGCGAAACTCCATCAAACAAACAAACAAACAAACAAACAGACTTTTGAAAGAGTTAAAGCAGAAACTCAGGTTCATCCCAAATACCACCTCGACTGTGAAGCCTTCCCTGACCATCTCAGATGATGCTGGCAATTCTTGCCCCAAGTTCCAAGCACTTATAAATTTCCGTATTACTTACAGCAATTATTTTATAGTATTGTAATTGTTTCTTCGGCATGTCCAGTCATCCCTCTCCCCATTCTAGTCCCCATTCATGAAGGCTGCAGCTATGTTTTTTCATGTTTAATGTTTATATTCTTTGCCTCTGCCTTGGTGCTTGGTATAGTAAGTGCTCAATAATATTTGTTGAATGAGTAAGTCATGTGTAAGCCACACTTAGTCACTCATAACTTACTATGTACTGTTCCTCCCTTAATGAACTGCTGGTTACCCTGAAGGAAGCTTTGAAAGGAGTGGCATGAAGGTAGAGATCAGAAAAAGAGAAATCATTTAAAACTAGGAGCAGATCGGCTGGGCGCGGTGGCTCACGCCTGTAATCCCAGCACTTTGGGAGGCCAAGATGGGCGCATCACGAGGTCAGGAGATCAAGACCATCCTGGCTAATACTGTGAAACCCTGTCTCTACTAAAAATACAAAAAAAATTAGCTGGGCATGGTGGCGGGCGCCTGTAGTCCCAGCTATTTGGGAAGCTGAGGCAGGAGAATGGCGTGAACCTGGGAGGCGGAGCTTGCAGTGAGTCAAGATCGCGCCACTGCACCCCAGCCTGGGCGACAGAGCGAGACTCCATCTCAAACAAACAAACAAAAATCCTAGAAGCAGACCTGAGAGCATCCTGCCAAGGGAGGGCAGCAGAAGTGAGCACACTGCTATGAGCCTGGGGTTGAGGGACCTTGATCTTGGGCACACACACTCCTAGACACTCTCGCCATCTCTTGAAAGAGATTAATATTTGCCAAGAGTATTTCATGCTGTTTGTAACATATTCTAGGGAGGAGAACTGGTGGCTGTGGTTAGAGGAGCAAATGCCCCACTGCTGCAGAAAACCATCCTAGACCAGCTGGAGGCCGAAAGGAAAGTGCTGGCTGAAGGCAGAGAACGGAAAGTGGTAACTGGAGGTCACTTCTACAAGAGCTAACTCACAAGTGCGCTAGTAGGAGAGATCAGCAGTCCCCATCCCCCTTACCTGACTGTCCTGGAGCCGTTGGTGGACAGCTTCATAAAAGTTTCACCTGGGTCTGTTCCTCAAGCACTGTGCCCTGGTGATATGTGTGCATTTTGAAACCTTCTTATAAAAGCCATCTCTTTCATACAGAGCACTTTATTTTATCAATTTCCCTTTCATCTCCCACTTCAACTCTTAACAATGAATTCGGAAATGAAAATCAAGTTACAGAATGGAGTGATGCGTAGGAGAAGTCAGCTATCCTGGGCTCCTCTCAGCCTTGAGGTGAAATCTCTCCTAGTGACCCACTGGCTCATATTCCTGAAGGTTTTACTTGTGAACTCAGAGGGCTCATTTCTTTAACTGAGAAATCAAGGTCTGTCATTAACATGAGAAATAGAATCAGCATAGCTTGTGATTTTGATAAATTATTTCCATGATAACATCAACTGCCAGTTCTTCAAATAATTGGCTGCCTTTGAAAAATCAACATACCATAGGTAGAGAGGTATTTCCTGGTGCTTTGAGCATCTGGCAAATGTGACTCCACACCATTCCATGTTCATTGTTCAAGTTTTCTTATTAAATTCCAAATAGCAAAGCTCCATTTTTATGGAATGGATTAGAATCAAATCATATTTTTCCCAAGAAACCTGGCCATTTTCCCTCCTGAAAGAAAACTGCAAATGCTAATATTTTCATGTGCCTTCTCCAAGGGAATATTATCTCTCTTTACTGCTTCTCTGTACTGCATAGTCAATCTCTTAATATTTACTTACATTTCCATTCTTTGTCTTCTTATCAACTATCTCTACTTAATGCGTATGAAAAGAGGTAGACTCTAAAACTTAAGATAAGCTTGGCTTTTCTTGTATTCTAATTCTGTCAGCCCCACACCAGCACCCAGCCACCAAAAAGGGTCTTGTAAAGTTTCCAAGACTGATAACTTTGACATTTTTTTTCTCTGTGTTTTGGAGCTTTGCTTTTTTTAGTCTCTACAGGTTTTTGAAGGTGTTAGTGGTAATGTTAATTAGCTAACTACTTTCTTTTAATGACCAATTTATACTAGATTAAAGATGAGGCTCTTTCTGATGAAGATGAATGTGTTTCCCATGGAAAGAACAATGGTGAAGATGAGGACATGGGTGAGTGCAGAACCAATGAGCAAGGGAAAAAGGCAAAGCAGACTCAGATTTGATGTGTGTTTAAAATAGATGAGTATTCAGTTTATTGAGCAATCTGAACTCTGAGAAGATTTTTTAATGGTTCATAATTTTCTTATAAAAATTGATATATAATAGATGTGCATATTTTCAGAGTACATGAGATAATTTGATGCATACATATAATTAAATCAGGGTAATTGGGATATCCATCACCTTAAATATTTATCGTTTCTTTATGCTATGGATATCCAAATTATTTTCTTCTAGCTATTTTGACATGTACAATAGATTAATGTTAACTATAGTCACCCTACTGATCTCTTGAATACCAGGTCTGATTTCTTCTATCTGTAGATTGTACCTATTAATCAACCTCTCTTCATCCCTCTCTCTCCACTTCCTGGCCTCTGGTAATCACCAATCTACTCTCTACCTTCACGAGATCCATTTTTTTAAGTTCCCACATATGAGTAAGAACATGTGCTATTTGTTGTTCTTTGCTTGGGGGCTTATTTCACTTAACATAATGATCTCCAGTTCTATCCATGTTGCCACAAATGACAGGATTTTAATAATTTTAATTAATGAATAATATTCCCTTGTGTACATACACCACATTTTCTTTATTCATCCATTGATGGGCACTTAAGTCGATTGCATATTTTGGCTATTGTGAATATTGCTGCAATAAACATGGGAGTGCAGATACCTCTTCAATATATTGATTTCCTCTCTTTTGCATATATACATAGTAGTGGGATTGTTGGATCATCTGGTAGTTCTATTTTTGTTTTTTCAGGAACCTCCATACTGTTTTCCATAGTGGCTGTGCTAATTTACATTCATACCAGCAGTATATGAACATTCCCCCTTCTCTACATCCTCGCCTCATTATTCTCTTTTTAGTGTTTTGTTTTTTTTGAGATGGAGTCTCCCTCTGTCGCCCAGGCTGGAGTGCAGTGGCACGATCTTGGCTCACTACAACCTCTGCCTCCCAGGTTCAAGCGATTCTGGTGCCTCAGCCTCCCTGAGTAGCTAGGATTACAGGCACCCGCCACTACACCTGGCTAATTTTTGTATTTTTAGTAGAGACTGGGTTTCAGCACATTGGCCAGGCTGGTTTCGAACTCCTGACATCAGGTGATCCACCTGCCTTGGCCTCCCAAAGTGCTGGGATTACTGACGTGAGCCACTGCACCCAGCCTCCCTTTTTTTTTTTTTTTTAATAGTCCCCATTCTAACTGGGGTGAGATGAAATCTTATTGTGATTTTATGATTTGCATTTCCCCGATGATTACTGATATTGAGCACCTTTTTCATATACCCATTGGCCATTTTTATGTCTTTTTTTGGAGAAATGTCTACTCAGATCTTTTGCCTATTTAAAAATCAGATTTTCTTTTTGCTTTTGAGTTGTTTGAGCTCCTTATATATTCTGGTTATTAATCCCTTGTCGGAGGGATAGTTTGCAAATATTTTCTCCCACTCTGTGGGTTGTCTCTTCACTTTGTTGATTGTTTCCTTTGCTTTGCAGAAGCTTCTTTGCTTGATGTGATCTCATTTATCTATTTTTGCTTTTGTTGCCTATGCTTTTGAGGTCTTACACAAAAAACCTTTGCTCAGACCAATATCCTGGACCATTTCCCCAGTGTTCTTCTGACAGTTTCATAGTATCAGGTCTTAGAATTGTGCCTTTCATCTATTTTGATTTTGTGTTTGTATATGGTGAGAAATAGGGGTGTAGTTTCATTCTTCTGCATATGGTTATTCAGTTTAACCACCACCATTTATTGTAGAGAATGTCCTTTCACCATTGTATGTTCTTGGCACCTTTGTTGAAAATGAGCTGGCTGGCCGGGCGCGGTGGCTCAAGCCTGTAATCCCAGCACTTTGGGAGGCCGAGGCGGGTGGATCACGAGGTCAGGAGATCGAGACCATCCTGGCTAACATGGTGAAACCCCGTCTCTACTAAAAATACAAAAAACTAGCCGGGCGTGGTGGCGGGCGCCTGTAGTCCCAGCTACTCAGAGGCTGAGGCAGGAGAATGGCGTGAACCTGGGAGGCGGAGCTTGCAGTGAGCCGAGATCGCACCATTGCACTCCAGCCTGGGTGACACAG